>NW_002475960.1:6120-26975 GCF_000189635.1 Tetrahymena thermophila SB210 | reverse complement strand
CAGTTTATTTGTTTTGGATTGTGATATTTTTAATTATAAAAACTAATTAAAAACAATAAAGCTCTTTTTTCATTTTCTTTTTATTGTGCTTGCTTTTTTTTTGTTCTTTCTTTGTTAATTTAGCTCATCATTTTATTTTCAACTTTTGCTTTTATTATTAACTAATTAATCTTATTATTTCAAATTTTTTCTTCATTTTTTCCTTCAAATTAACTATTTAATGATATATTTTTTCTTCAATATTTAAAAAGTAGAAATCAAATTGGTGCAATGGGTGCATCAGGCTTAGGTTCTGCTTTAGCAAAGTGCATTAATCTCTCAAATTTGACACTTGACCTTTAGTAAAAACAGTTTATTTGTTTTGGATTGTGATATTTTTAATTATAAAAACTAATTAAAAACAATAAAGCTCTTTTTTCATTTTCTTTTTATTGTGCTTGCTTTTTTTTTGTTCTTTCTTTGTTAATTTAGCTCACCATTTTATTTTCAACTTTTGCTTTTATTATTAATTAATTAATCTTATTATTTCAAATTTTTTCTTCATTATTTCCTTCTAATTAACTATTTAATGATATATTTTTTCTTCAAAATCTAAAAAGTGATAATTAAATTGGTGATGAAGGTGCATCAGGCTTAGGTTCTGCTTTAGCAAATTGTATTAATCTCTCAAATTTGACAATTGACCTTGGGTAAAAACAGTTTATTTGTTTTGGATTGTGATATTTTTAATTATAAAAACTAATTAAAAACAATAAAGCTCTTTATTCTTTTTCTTTTTATTGTGCTTGCTTTTTTTTGGTTCTTTCTTTGTTAATTTAGCTCTTGATTTTATTTTCAACTTTTGCTTTTATTATTAATTAATTAATCTTATTACTTCATATTTTTTCTTCATTTTTTCCTTCTAATTAAGTATTTAATGATATATTTTTTCTTCAAAATCTAAAAAGTAACAATTAAATTGGTGATGAAGGTGCATCAGGTTTAGGTTCTGCTTTAGCAAATTGCATTAATCTCTCAAATTTGACACTTTTACTTAGGTAAAAATAGTTTATTTGTTTTAGATTTTGATATTTTAATTATAAAAACTAATTAAAAACAATAAAGCTCTTTTTTCTTTTTCTTTTATTGTGCTTGTTTTTTTTGGTTCTTTCTTTGTTAATTCAGCTCTTGATTTTATTTTCAACTTTTGCTTTTATTATTAATTAATTAATCTTATTACTTCATATTTTTTCTTCATTTTTTCCTTCTAATTAAGTATTTAATGATATATTTTTTCTTCAAAATCTAAAAAGTAACAATTAAATTGGTGATGAAGGTGCATCAGGTTTAGGTTCTGCTTTAGCAAATTGCATTAATCTCTCAAATTTGACACTTGACCTTTAGTAAAAATAGTTTATTTGTTTTGGATTGTGATATTTTAATTATAAAAACTAATTAAAAACAATAAAGCTCTTTTTTCTTTTTCTTTTATTGTGCTTGTTTTTTTTGGTTCTTTCTTTGTTAATTCAGCTCTTGATTTTATTTTCAAATTTTGCTTTTATTATTAATTAATTAATCTTATTATTTCATATTTTTTCTTCATTCTTTCCTTCTAATTAACTATTTAACGATATAATTTTTCTTCAATATTTAAAAAGTGGAAATCCAATTGGTGATGAAGGTGCATCAGGGTTAGGTTCTGCTTTAGCAAATTGCATTAATCTCTCAAATTTGACACTTGACCTTCGGTAAAAACAATTTATTAGCTTTATTGTGATATTTTAAACAAAAAAAATGAATGTAAAACAAAAAAGCTCTTTGAATTTATTTGATAGCTTTTATTTATTTTATTTTTTTATCTTTTTTATTCCACTAATATTATTTTATTTATTTATTAATTTCAAGAATAATATTTAATTTAAAAGTTTATTCTATTTTGATATTTATTAATAATTTAAAATTTATTATAAAAGTTAAAACTCAATGAATGATTCATAAAAATTCAAAGTAATAAGCAAGTGTCTTAAATCAAAAAGATTAGTTTTCTTTGATTTCAAATGATAAACAACTGGTGAAAAAAGGATGAATAAGTATAAAATGTTTGAATAATAATATATATTTTATTATATAATATTTTGAAAAAAATTTAAATCTAAAATATAAATAGATAAATAGATTTTATTATTGATTTTATATTTATAAATATCATTCATATTTTTGTAAGTAAATAAATTATTTATAAAAAATAAAAAAAATTAAATCCTCTTAAGCAAACTCTCTGATTTCTCCAAAAAGGATCAAACAATTTGAAACTTTTAGTGTTATAATACATCTTATTAAATTATATAAATGATAAACTTTATATGCCAGTTATATTTTAATCTTAAATATTATCCATCAATCATATTTTTATCGTTTTTTTATGTATCTTGATTAATTAGATGCCATGATTTAAATAAAATCTCAGGGAGAAATCAAGTTTTACTTTTTATTTAAATTTTTTGTTTATAAAGTTTTTTTTATAAAAAATCTAATTTTTTATCTTCATTAATTAAGTTTAAATTATACCCTCCCTCCCTCATCTTTCAAAATTTTTTTCAAGATTTCAGACTTTAAAATAAAAAAAATTATTACTCAATAAAATTAGGTCTTCATTAAATAGTATGCTATTTATTTAATGAGGACTTAGATTATTTTAATTTTCACCTTAGTTATTTCATCACTTGATTAAACCCAAAAATATACTTTAAAATAAGTATTTTTTAAGTCTTCAATATTTATATTTTTTCAATATTTTCTTACCCATCTCTAACTAACTAACTAACTAACTAACTAACTAACTAACTAACTAACTAACTAACTAACTCATAGTTTATTTTGTACTATAAATTTTAATTTGTACTGTTAAGGTTTAATAATGAATATTACATTAACTTTTTGAATTTCTTTTTAAATGCAAAATTATTAAATGAATATTTAATTTATCTTAAATTATTTGTTCTTTTTATCCAAATAAACTCAAAACAAAAGGAAATTATTATTTTAATTAATAAAATTTCTATAAATTGCTATTCAAAATTTTGAAAAATAAATCAATAAATAAAATGGTAGATTGGAGATATTTTGAATATCTAGATGATGTAATTTTTTTAAATAAATATTATTTAAATTTATTTTTATTAATAAAAAAGTTTGTCAATTCTTCGCTTTAATCTCATTCATTTATCACAGTTGATTTGTAAATTTAATTTATTATTAGTAATTTTTTTACATTATTTAATTTTAAAATTATTTACAATAAAATAATTTTTAATAAATATTCTCATCTGTATTCAATCATTTTTATTTAAACAAATATCTTTTATAATTACTTTAACTTATCTTTTAATTTTTAACTGTTGGTTTTATTATTAAATAACTAATTAACAAACTAAGTTATGGGAAAATTAACATAAAAGACTTTTGTTCTGCTTTAGAAAAGTGCACTAACCTATAAAAATTGACACTTAATTTCTAGTAAAAACAGTTTATTTGTTTTGGAGTTTGATATTTTTAATATAAAAATAAATTTAAAAAAATTTAACTAACTCTTGTAATTTATGAATTAGCTTTTTATTGGATTTATTTTTCTTATATATTCTTCATGAGTTTTCTTTTATCTTAAATAAACTCATTCTTTTTTACATTTTCAACTTTGGTTTTTATTTATTATTTCATATTTTTTTCATTATATCCTTCTAACAAACTAACTAACTAGCAAATTAATTAAATATTTTTTCTTCAAAATTTAAAAAGTGGCAAAAAAATTCGTGATAAAAGTGCCTTACGCATAGGCTCTGCTATAACACAATGTATTAATCTCTCAATTTTGAATCTTTATTTTGAGTAAAACAAACTGGTTTATCAAATTTGGATTATTATATTTAATTTAAAACAATAAAATGCATTTACTTTATTAATTTATTAGCTATTTAATTGAATTATTTTTTTTATTTATTCTACTTAGTTTTTTTTCTTTCTTAATTTGAGTTATTTATTTTTTGATTTCAAAAATTTTATTTTATATTCAATTAATAAATTTTTAATATTTCATTTTTTTTAATTCTAACTATTTATTTAATATCTAAATAATAATATATTTCTTAATTAAAGTAACAATTAAATTGGGAATAAGGGTGCATCATGCGTAGGCTCTCGCTTAGCAAATTGCATTAATCTATAAAATTTGACACTAGCCCTTAGGTAAAAACTGTTTATTTGTATTGGATTGTGATATTTTTTTAAAAAAATTAATTTTATTTATTGAATTTTTATTTTATATTTTGCTGTTTTTTTTCTTAAACTCTTTCATTTTTTTTATTTTTAACTTTTACTTTGATTATTTATTAATTCATTTTTTATTATTTCATATTTTTTCTCTAACTAACTAAATAATTAATTATGTAAATTTTCTTAAAATTTAAAAAGCTCTAATTAAATTGGTAACGAAGGTGCATCAGGCTTAGGTTCTGCTTTAGCAAATTGCACTAATCTCTCAAATTTGAAACTTCTACTTGGGTAAAAACAGTTGAATTGATTTAAATTTTTATATTTTTTAAAATAAAAATGAATGAACTATTTTAATCTATTTATTAGCTTTTATTTAATTTTTTTTTTTTTTCCTTTTTTAATTAAACTCATTGTTATTATCATATTTTTTCTTCATTTTTTCCTTCTAAATAACTAACTGATTAATTATGTATTTTTCCTTCAATATTTAAAAAGTCGCAATTAAATTGGCGATAATGGTGTATCAGGTTTAGGTTTTGGTTTAGGAAAGTGCAATAATCTCTATAATTTGGAACTTGAACTTAAGTAAAAGCAGTTTATTTGTTTTATATTTTGATATTTTTTAATATCAACATGGATTTAAAAAAATAAAACTATTTTAATTAATTTATTTTTGATTAATTTTTCTTTTTTATTCTGCTATTTTTGTTTCAGTTGCTAATTTTACTCATATATTTTTAGCTTAAAAATATTAATTAAATTTAATTAGTTTATTTATTTCTTATTATTAAATATTTTTTATCCATCTTTACTTCTAATTTACTAAAAAATAATATTATCTTCAATATTTAAAAAGTGAAAACGAAATTGGAGATCAAGGTATATCGGACTTAGGTTCTGCTTTATCATCCAAAAATAATCTCTCAAAATTGATACTTGATTTTGAGTAAAAACAGTTTATTTGTTTTGAATTGTGATATTTTTAGTTTTTAAAATGAATTTAACTCATTCAATTCATTAATTTATTTATTAGCTTTTTATTTTATTTTACAGAATTAGAATATAATTTAAATTTAAATATTTTATTTTGTTAATTTTGATTTGTAATTTACACTAATTTATATCAAATGTTAAAACAATAGCAATGAATTAGAAAATTTGAAAGTAAAGAACAAGTATCTTAAATCAAAAAGATTAGTTATCTTTAAAATATATTTCAAATGATGATAAACAAATGAGGGAAAAAGGAGGAATAAATATAAAAATATTTGAATAATAGAAATATTGCTATTTGCAGCATATTTTTCATGTAGCCTAAAAACTACTTGCTAAAAATAAATAAATAAATTAATTAAATAATAATTTTATGTTATTGAGTATTTTTAATTTTATTTTAAAGAAATTAAAAAATAATTTAATAAATTTATTATAACTTATTTTATGTTTTTTTTCTTTTCTTATTTTATTTAATTAAATATTAATTAATTTATTATCCAAATTTACTTCACAAAAACTAGCTAAATTTAAAATTTTTGATGTAAAAAAATTATAATAAATAAATTATTAATTAATTATGATTCTTTATAAAATATAAAAAGTGGGATGCAGACAACTAAATTTTTGTATGGCTATATGCTATAATAAAAAATTTTGATGACAAAATTAATATTAATAAATGAGGAAAAGAAAATTTTTTTATATATAACAGATAAATAAGTAAATAAATATGGAATATTTTAATACTTTTAAAATATTAAACTAGATATAAATTTCATATAATATTTTTCTACTAAAAGTAGCTTTAAATGTAAGGATTCGAAATGAGATGAGTGACATGAAGAAAAGAGAGAGTAAGTTTAGTCTGATGCAACTAATTATCTATAAATTTGTAAAAGAGGATCCATGAAAGGTAAAAAACAACTGTGAGAGCAAAGAATTGATAGAGCATTAGATATATTTGGCATTATATTATGTAGTCATAGTAGTCTTCATTTTAGATTTAAATAAAAGTCGTCAAGTTATCAAGTAAATTTACAAGAACAAATATTTATTCATTGTAATCGAATATGTTAATTTTCTGTAAATTAGCTTTATCAACATCTTTTAGCTCATAGTAAACATCTTTAAAGTGATTCATAAATGACTTTAATGCAATGAGCAATCCATTTTTCAATAAGACACCTTGTTGTCTTTAACATTGTTCAGCACTGATTTAATCTTCTTTTTTAACATACTCTGTGTAATCTACTATTGCACTGCAGGGATCTCCTGTCATTATTTCAATAAAGAAATCATTAAAATCGCTTTAGCTGTGTCTTTTTATAAATATTTAAATTAATTAATTATTGTAGTTATTCATAATAAATTTATTTACCTATTCTTTAAGTAAGACCCTTACATTACGTTATTTAAATCTTGCTATATTTCATCTTAATCTTGAATTGCAACTTAAATTCTATCAAGAATTTGATTAAATGAGACAACATTTTGTTCACCTGGAAAAAGTTTAGCAGTTAAACAAAAATATTGTAAGCCAACATTAAGTAAAATATATGATTTAACTCTTGATAAAATATCTAATTTTAAAATAAACAATTTTAATAAAATATCTTAAAATTTTTAAAAGATTTAATAAATTATTGAAAGTTTAATTATTTTATTTATAAAAATAATATTTTTTTCTTAATTATAGTTAGAATAAGATTTTTGAAATTAATTTAGAAGGAGAAATAAAATTAAATATGTTCAGAAAAATAAAATTAAATGTGTTTTGAAAAATAAAATTAAATATGCTTAGAAAAATAAAAAAATGTCTCCAGAAAAATTAAATAAACTGAGTTAAAAGAATTTGTGTTGAAATAAATAAAATGGAAAGCAAAAATGAGTTTTTTGATGAGAAATGAAATTACATAATATAGACAAGTTTTATTGAGATTCATCAATATATTGTCTTGTTAATTGGCGGTTTAGAACTGGATAGAGAACAATTAAAGTCAAAATGAGGACAGAGAAGAATATAAGTTTTTTATTAACTTTTGGGAGCTTTGAGTAATAGCTGAGATTTTATTTTTTAACTTCTATTTACTTAGATTTAACATCAGTTTTTTATTAAATTTTAAAAGAGGAGGAAGACCTATCAAGATTAAGGATATAGTATTAATCAATCAAATCGATGAAATCATCTAATATGTCTATGCTAAATGTAGTTAAAAGACTAAGAATTTTTTCTCTGTAGGTTTGTATTAAAGCATAGAGCGGGATAACAAGAGAAATACAAAAAGCAGAGATAATTGTTATGATGATAACTAAATTGTCTAAAGAGGATTTGATATCTTCTAAAGATTACTTATTATAACCTATTGATTAGATGAAGATTTATCTTAATGTTAATGAGACATCTCTCTGGTTTAATAGGAAAATCTTTTCAGAGTAGCTTGAAAAATTGCTTATATCCTGATATTCATCATACTCTTCAGATACTATGTAGATGTATCTGAAGATATAGTTTTGGAATTGAATTAAACAGTAACCTAACTTGCAGTCTAGAATATCTTCTTTTCTATTATCTTCACCAGTGATATCTGTTCTGAGGTTAAATTAGAATGGATAATTATATATTATAGATACTATTGTCCTGCTTACATCATACAGAACAATGCTTTTTATAAGTGATTTTAATGATCCATAACAATCACTAATTTTATATTTTATTAGACCTTATAACTCTTTTTTAGTACCAGTGGTGTATTCTAAGTTTGTTTTAGAGTGAGCTGTTAGTCTTTTCAAATTAAATGCTTCAATGACTCCATAAATTTGATTGTTGTAGTCCATTGGCCATTAAGCTATAGTAAAATCTTCTTTGACACTTCCAATTGTGTCTTTTGTTTGGAAGAATTGCTAAAAGTTGACTATAAATATCACAATTATACTTAATAGACCAATTCCGTTAACTATAGAGAGAGAATAATGAGATTTTTTAGTTAAAATTGTTTTACGGAACTGCTTTTTGATTTACTCAATAGAACTTACTTTAGAATGGGCTGAAGAAGTTTCTAAAATTTCTTTTCTTTGCTGATCTGTAAAATTATTTTTTCTAGTTGTCTCATCAGAGTAGATTTTGTAAGCTCTACGCTTGGTGACATCATCTTCATCTTCATCAATGTCAGATATTTCTTAGATTTCGTTATTTTGCTTTTCGTTGGTAACATTTGAGTAATATCTATTGATTGGAAAATGTTTTGTGAAATCAGTGCTGGGATAATCTTTGAAAGTTGATTTTGTTTAAAGCACTTGACAGCTGTTTTTACTTGAAAGTTAATTTAAACGAGATGATTGTAATTTTTTAATTGGGAATTGATTATTTTTGACTATAAAAGAATTAATAGCACTCGTATTATCTACTAAGTTTTGGTCACTCTGAATTTTTGGAGAAAAGATCATCTAATCTAAAGCTTTCATGCTTTAATTTGGATGATAGGATTTAGTTAGATTATTAGCAAAATGCTGATCATTTTAGCATATTGAGAAATCAAATTATTGCAAGTCGCTTCTGAAAGAATTCTCATTTTTGTTAGTGTTATCTAGCTTTAAGAATTTAGTAGATCTTAGCTACTCCAAATTTTAAACAGAGAAATCTAACTCTTAGGCTGAAGCCATATTTTTCATGTATTAGGTATTCGATTAGTTATGGTTGATGTCTTTAGTTTTACCGTCATAGTCGATACTGTTGTTGAAGTTATTGTCTTCTTCAATGATACCTTCTAGATTTGGCTTGCTACTTTTCATTTCTAAGTTATTTTATTAATCAAAATATTATTTATTGTGATTAAATTGAGTTTCTTGAGGATTAATTTGTTCTAACTTAATAGATTAGTTCATGTTTTCTTTTAAAACTCTCATAAATACTCCATCGTTGATTAGTTATTGTTTTTATTTGTTAGCAGATGTAGTCATAGTGTTATCAGCGAAATCTTCATTTAGAGAAGGCTTATTTGTATTATTGTTGTTTTTGCTACTCTGTTAAGCAAGAATTTAGTTTTCTTATGAGAATTAAGTAGAATCGGCCTATTCGGAAGTAATTTATAAGTTTTATCCAGTGATTGATTGAGAGAAAATCATAGTGATTTACTTGAAGGCTTCCTATTGATAGGAGGAGCTCTCTACGTAAATTGTCTTTTGAATTTATTATTCTAAGTCTTAGAACAAAATAGATAAATTTTGAGGACTTAGTCCATGAATATTGGTTTTGTTCTTGCCATCTTTGTTCGCAATCACTTCTAAAATGGCTCTTTGGTTAGTTCTGGGGTTAACTCTTTTGATTGATGTAATTTCAATATATTGCAATTCTTAGTTTTCAAAGCAAGGATTTTGAACTGGAAAGTCCTTTAAACTCATTCTTAGCTTAAAGAATTAGAATTTGTTGTAAAAGTAGCTTCTTTGATTGCTTTCGGCAAGCATACTTTCTCCTTTTTGTTTGCTTCTTTTGACAACGAGAATATAGTCGAATTCATTCTTGTAATATTATTTATACTTTTCTTGAATTGCAAGCTGTTTCTTCTGCTACTCTTTTATTTTTTCTTCGTATTCTTCCAAAGTCAAGTCTTCAAAGCTATTGAGCTGAGAGCTTGGGAATTGATTTTGCTAATCTTTTAAGAAAGCGAAATATTTTCTTAGTTTTAGTTCTTTAAAGCGTGTGAAAACTTTAAAGACTTTGCTGTGGAGTAACTTAGTCATAGAAACAACTGAAAAATTATCAGATCTGAACAAAATATAGTCATTATATTTATTCACTTGTTAAATGTGCGCAGTTAAGCCAAATTCGTTGTTAATTGAAATTCTATTTACCTTCACGTCTAATTTGACTGCAATCAAGTGATTGTCTTGAGAAACAGCAAAGACCATTCTATTTTTTTAATTTTAACCATACTAAACGCATGTGTTTTCAATTTATTTTTCTCTTTTATTTTGATCGCTCGACTGAAAGTTAGCTTCAAAATCGTTGTCAATGTCTTTGCTAAAGTAGTTCTTGATAAAAAGTGAGTGATATTTAGCGAAAATTTATGGTAGAATAATTTCTAGAGGCTGGTTCATGATATCTTCCTTTTTTTTGAAGTTGAAAATCTTTAAGAAGTTGCTTGAAACTTAGTTAATTTGAATTTTTTTGTGTTGCTTCAGCGAAATGTAGATAACGCATGCGTTGGATGAAAATTTTTCTTAGTTTGAGTCGAAATAGTTTGTATATTTATCTTACAACATTTAATTAACTTCAATGCCTTCTTCCATGTTAGATGATAATTTATTTTTCTTGAGATCATAGCTTGAAAAAGACAAAATATAACAATAGTCAGCGCAAATTTAATCAAGTTCTCTACTTCCAGGATTAATTTTAGTGGCTATTTTTATATTTTATAGAATTTTAGATCTTACTGACAAAAAATTTTAAATTTTTTCAGAGAGATCGCTCAAATTAATATTTTTTCTCTTCATTTGATCTAAAATTAGTAGCTTTTATTGGGTAGCCTGCTAAACAACTAAAGCTGTCTCATTGAGCAAATTATCATAATATATCACATCTAAGTATCCAGCATAGAAAATAGATTTTTATTGCTACTTCTTTAATTAAATTCTGATCTATCTATCACATTCTTACTCTAAAGTCTTTAAGATTTATAGATTTTTTAGTGATAGTTCTAGTTTAAGTATTTAATTAAGCCTCATCCAAAACAGCTAATAATTGTTAACTACATGCAAGATGAAGCAAAGCATGCTGATATGCGCATCGCACACTTCAGTCTTCTCTTCTAAGAAGAGATGATAAATATCTAAGAATATTTAATTTATAATAGAAGCATTTGCGGAATCTAGCTCATTCTAAGATAGTCCATCTAAAAATAATGATTTCTTAATATTTTATTGAAATTAACTGATTTCACTTTTTTCAGTGTTTTGCTTCCTAGAACTGTGAAGACTTTTTTAAAATTACGATTTTGTGAGTGTCTTTTGTTACTCTGAATTATTATGCACTGATTGCTAAGACATATTTTATTCGTATCTGCTGATTTCTCCATTTAAGCTTATTTCTTCTCTCATTTGCTGCTAAATTAAGCACCAACTAGATGAAAAATTGTATTTCAAAATCTATGAAAGATTGTTTTTTAAATGGTTTTCTTCTTTGGCTAAAATGATTTGCTTGGTCATAGCATCAAATTTTTTATAATCTTTGCTTAAACTAATTTCCTTGGAGCTATTGGTGTAAATTTACAATAGGATTTGCATGATGTCTTAAGATTCTGAGTATTAAATAATCTTATTGATGTTATATTCTACAAGTAAATCTGCTAATTTATATGCAGAGGGAATAGTAATTAAAACGCAAATGCTTAAGCAATGATAATTATTTTAATTGTTCTCAAAAATAAAAACAAAAACCGAATTTTGTAAAATGAATGCGTTCAAGGACTGTATGAATTTCTCTAGAGTCTTATCAGATAAAATATTTTTAGAAAACAAAACATACATTTGGATTATAGCTGAAATGCCTATAAATATTGGTTATAAATTCTGTTCTAGTTAATTCAATATTCCAATGGAAAGACATTCACAGAAATAAGCTACTAAACAAAAAATGTCATATTTCTTTTGAAAATTCTCGTCTGAATTTATTAAATATTCGTAGTCAGAGCTTGCAACAATGTAGCCTAGTTAAATAATAGAATAAAAATCATGTATTAATTTGTATAATAATTTAAATGAAAAATACTGAACGTATAGTTCATTGAAATTAAATTTGTAATTACATTAATTTATTTACTTTAAGAATAAATTAATTTATTTTATTTACCTACTAGAACGGTGAGAGTAAGACTTGCAGTACCAAGCTAATCCATATTAAATGTGGAAAAATGCAAAAATAAAACTATCAAGCATTGATTATACTGCTTAAAAACAAAAGAAACTACTTTTTCAAACATATTCTATTTTATTCTTAATGTAGGAATCCTTATTATTCCATTTAAATTTTTTTAACTAAATTCTACTTATTCCATAGACTTCATTTTTTGTTTCTCAGAGTAAATAAAAATAGTAAGCTAGGCAAATAAATAAAATAGCAAAAATGAATTAAGCGAAACAGCGAAAATGTTCATATAAAATTATGTGTCATCACTATGGAAGTCTTTAATTAGAAATATATCAATAAACTGAAAGTTACTGTCATATCTAGCTAGCTTTTGAATGAATTCCTTCTTTAAAATGATCAATAATAGTAGAACATACTTAAGAGCAATCTAAATATAAACCTCAGCCTTGCTCCTTTTATGTAAACAAACTAAACTGTATAGTTATTCTGTGTAGAATTTCTTGAGATATAATCTTGCTGAAGTAAGAATCTGAAATTCCTTGCTATCCCTTTAAAACTTAAGTATTTTTTCTCTTACTGTGTTCATTTATATTGATTGTTTAAAAACTTAATTAATTTTGATTTTTTAATTTATTAATAATATATAAAAATATACAAATACATGTTAATAATATTAAACTTCTCATTCATTTTCAAAATGAAATTGCATAAATCTAATTAATCAAATTAAATTAAATTAATCAACCATGAATTACCAAAGTAGTATAGTCAATAGTCGAATGGTTTCAAATTAATAATTACTCATCTCACAAAATATATTAATACATAACCATAATTATCTTCATTCCTATTAATAAATTGTAAATATTTTGTATAAAATTAACTATTAACTAAATAAGATAAACTCTTTAAAAAATTTATATTTTAAACCCTATTTATCTTATCATATATCCTTCCTTTTATCTTCTAAACATTTCTTGTAATCCAAATGAATCTCATTCTAAGTAATAAATTATCTAAATAATCAAGAAAATCAAAATGAAAATATTGAAAGAGTGTACTTCCATATGTTTATATAGCATCTATGAATCAATCGATCAATTGATATATTTATATATAAATATCTATCTATCAATAAATATATTTATCTTTCTTTCTATCTATCAATCAATCAATCTATTAAATTATCAATCAATCAATCTATTTATTAATCAATCAATCTATTTATCAATCAATCGATCAATCAATCCATCTATCAATCTATCTATATTTAGAGTTATTAGTGTATATAATTATTTAAACGATTGATAAAAATTAAACTTCTTTTATAGTTATAAATAGATTTGGATCAAGAAAATTATTAAACTCGAATGGGTATAAAAATAGTCATAAAGGTAGGAAATTTTTCAGAATTTTCACTGGCTATTAAATTCTGCTAATCAAGAATATAAAATAAATGTTTACCCAAACAAATAGAAATTATTAGCTTTGAATGCATTTTTTTTAACTCTTCTTACCTTATAATATTCATATTATCCAAATATTACAGATAATAAAGGGCAAAATACAAATAAGTTCTAAGAAATATAATTGTATTAATTTACATTTTTTTTATCACCTTGGATTTTTATTTATTATCAAATATTAGCTTACACATCGCAACAGGAAATATTATTCAATTCTAAATTAGAATCTTTTAATATTTTCAAATAAAAAAATTTAATCGATACACTAAATCTATCGATCAATCAATCAAATTTATTTATCATAGAATCCTTTTCAGTCAGAAAATTAAATTTATTTATTAGTTCCAAACATAAATAGAGCAAAATTTATTTAATTATCAATATTTAAACTCTTTGCTTGCTAAATAAATTCAAACAATTTTCAAAAAGTAAAGTATTTGATAAAATTAGAAAATAACAGCTTTAATTAATCCTATTTTTAGTTTAGTATGGCTATTTTTATATAATTTTAAAGTTTCATCTTAGGGTAAAATTAAACCCAATAAAATAAAATCAAAAGCATAATCCAATCTTTTATAATTCTATTTATGTATTTATTGGGATCAAAAATGAAAATTGATCAATACTTTCTTAGAAATTGTCTTATTAATCAATTGTAGAACAAATGATTTATTTTATAAAGTCAGCATTTTATGAAAAATAAGAATTTTAAGGTAAATTTTTTACAGTTTTTTTTTACCTTAAATAAAAATATTTTGAAGAGCATTCATCAATAATTTATTTAGCATTTAAAATGAATGTATTTAAAAGAAATACTTGTATTATTATTTTATTTCTTATTTGTAGCTATTTATCAAATAAAATGCAGCAATATATAAATTGGCATATATAAATTTAGATTAATAATGCATAAATTAAATAAATCTTAAAAAAATTAAATGCATTGATTATAAAAATTTTTTGTTTTAATTAAGGATTTTTTTATTTATTAATGTTAATGAAAATTTATCCTTAAATTTTTCATTTAGTTTTTCTGAAAAAATTTAAATTTTGCATGTTTGTTTTTGTAATATAAATTATGATTGATTTTTATTAATTTTTTGATTTGAAATGTATTAAAATAATGAATGAATATCTATCAATATATCTATTTTAAGAGATTTTTTAATTAATTAAAAATAATAAAATATTGCTATTCTAATTTTGATTTTATAGCTTTGATTTATTAATTAATTATGAATTGAATTTTATAATAACCAAACAATATATAAAAGAGTGAAACTAATAGACACGCAAAAGTTATAATTATTCAACAAGAAAAAAATCTTAATGATTTGAAAGAAAATCACACAGATAGACAAAAAAACAAGCAAGCAAATAATCATAAATAAAGAAAAATAAACTACAGTTTAAAAGAACAAAAATGGTAAATGGAATTGATGAACAAACAAGTGAAATGAATGAAAAATATCCAAAAAGAAATAAAATAATATAAATAAAATATAAATAAATTGCATATGTATATATAAATGTATATAGATAATTATATTTATTACCTTAGTTAGCCAAAAGATTAGGATTGTATATCATAGAAAGAAACATGAAGATAAACATACTTCTGAAGAATGAATCTAAAAAAAATTATATAATAATATACTTAATTAATTGCTCATGTTTATTTACTTCTTTCCTTTGCTTGTTTGTTTGTTTACTTGCTTGCTATTTCATTTATTTGCTTAGTACTTTTTACTTGTTTGCTTATTGATTGATTTTATTATTTTTAGAGGTTGATTAATGCTTCGCATGCTTTTAAATCACTTTTAGGGATTCTTAAGAACAAAAATAACGGAATCACCTCTTAAAAATAATTTTGTAATATATCTTTCCTTTTTCATTGGCTTTGACTTCTTGCCGTGAGATCCTCTTGGAACTTCAGTCCACATTTCTAAAACATTTTCTAACACCATGTTCATGTGTCTATCAAATGCTCTCACTTTTGCCAACATCTTTCTGTTATTTCTTAATGCAATCAAAACCTAAGTGTTAGCCTTAACTGCTTTGAAAAGCAATGAAAAGGGACCTTGGGAGAAAGTTTCTTCAGGAGTTAGCTTCTTTTCTTCTTCCATTTTTCTTTAAATTTTTCAAACTCTTTATTTATTTTTGTATATCTAATATCTCTTTTATCTGCAAATAATTTCTTATCTTTTGATTTTATAAATATATATTATCTCTTTTCTTTCTAATTATTCATAAATCAGTCAATCAAGCAAGAGACAGGCAGACAGATAGATAAATAGAAAATTAATCAATCAAACGATCAAAGAAAATTTATAAATAAAAAAACTATAAAACAAATAAACAATCTTCATTTATTAATTTACTTAATTGCAATTTAAATCCATGAAAAAGTATTAATTTTATTAGTAAAGAGGCATAAATATATCTTTAAAAGCATTATTTCATATATATTAAGTAAAAAAGAGAAAGAACCAAAGATACTTAGATTTTCAAAATAAATAGAAACATGGTTTAAAATCTAATTATTTGAATTACTAATACAGTTATTTATATCTTTATTAAAAAATAATTTTTTTTAGATTGAGCAAATAGTTTGAAATTTAATGATTTAATTAAAATTATTATTTTATTTTGTAAATTAAAATTTTTATTGTTTATTAAATGTAAAATTTATTAATATTTTGTAATGTAAATTAGAAGAATAGTAAATATAACAATAATTCATTCACCCATATTATTTTTTTGTCTCAAGTACGCAAAAATCTAAGAAATTTTTCTGCAAAATATTTTTTTGGAAGTTAAAAAAAATATGATTTTCACCATTTTATGTTTAAAAAATATGGGATAGGGTTGATGAAAATTAATGAGAATTTTTTTACTTTATTTTTACAAAATATTTTTTTTTTGAATAAAAAGTGAATTATTCTTGAATGGTTAAGCACTAGCGTGCAGGTATAAGTTTTCTTATCTTTTGCGTAAAAATGTATTCATTTTTTTTCTTATTTTAAGTTGTCTGGCGCACTCTTTGCACAGATCATATTTTTTTCAATTTACTTGGATTGTATTTAAGATCATAAATTTTATTAATTAGAATAAGCTTTTTTCTTTTAAAAATCATAAATTATTGTTCAAATATTAACATTAGTGAAAAAAATTATTATTTCTTTTATTAATAATCAGATATCAACTTAAGGCAATTTCAATCACTCATTTAAATTGATTGTGGGTATAATTGTATAAATTTAAGGTTAGCAATTAAAATAATTAATTATTTAACATACTTTTTAAGCATATTCTAATTATAAAGATGAACAAAAAATAATTTATATTATAATAGCATATTATTTATTAAACTCAGGTAAGACTAATTGTACGTCACTCTAAAGTAATTTAAAAAAAATTCAATTTAAATATAATATAATTTTTATCTAATTAATTTACTTCAATTGTTGATTATTAATTAAATCAATTAATATATATAATTATCAGTACCAAAATTGCTATTTCAGCAAAAATGCCTATTAAAATACCCCAAGTTTTACTTTCTTGAATCAAATTCTTCATTTTTCCTGTTGTTGTAAGCATTTTTTATGTACCTTTATCAACGTTAGATTCAATGTCATCTAGAACTTCGATATGTTCTTCTACTTGTTATCCTATTTATATCGCTATTCCTTTAGTAATCACTAGATTTTCATTCAACTTATCAATATGTTTATCTTAATCCTTTTATAAATCTTAATAGTTTTACTGGATTTACTTTGTTGAAGTACCAGGCTAGGCATAGTTATCTTTAAATGTTTTAGGTTCTTGCTTTTAATTGAAAAGATCCTATTTCTTTTAACAATTAATTATTACATTTTTACAGATCAAAAAAATATCAAATTTTATTAAATTCATCGCCTAAACATATTTTAAATTAAATATTTACCATTTACTTAGTGCTTTGGCCATCAATAATATTTAAAATTTCGTTTTTTAAACCGATTAATCTTTAAACTTCTTACTTTCTTTATTGTATTTAATTTTAAGTGAGGTTAAACTTATTATTGTTGCGTTCATATGACAATATTAAGTTATTCAATTCATCCAAATTCTATTGATGCTCTTAAATATCTTATTTAATGTCATTTTTGTCACGAGGTTGCAGTATAGGAGTCCTTTAAATCTTAGCCTTCAAAGCATTCATGCTTCTAGACAATTGTTAAGCAATTTTTTCAAAACTATCTGCCATTATGTTAACTCAGTAATTGCAAACTATTGCTTGCTGATTTCTTTACTATTTATTTAATTAAAAAATTTAATTGTTTGTTTTTTGTATTATTTTTTGATTAATTGGCTGATTGATTGATTTTAAGTAAAAACAACTTTACTACCTTATCAAAAAAAAATTATACTTATGATCAATTCTATTTATATCTAATTTATATCTAAAATTAAAATAGATTGATTTTATAATATTTTAACAACAAGCCAAAAATTATTTATTATTTATACTCAAAAAATCTAGCATTGATATTCTTTTGATACAGTTTAATTTTTATTCAAAATTAATTAAATTCGCTACAGCACAACCAAAGTTCTGAAATGCCATCTTCATCAATTTTATTTTGCCTATTAGCATTAAATAAATATCAGAGTTAATATGAAAGAGTTGGAGGTAAAAACAATATTAAAATACAAAATTAAATCTTTATTTAGAAAAAACCAGTAATAAAATATAAAAGTTTTTAGAAATATAAAATTTTGATTATTTTTTTCTTTAAACTCATTAATTTAATACTTTGTTAACAAATATTATTAGAGTAAATTATTTTTACCAAAGTTAGAGAGTCAAAATTGAAAGATTTAACATTTAGCTAAACCAGAACATAAATACGATATGTCTTCATCACTGATAGAATTGTAACTTTTAATTTTTTGAAAAATTAAGTGAAGATTTTTGTAAAAAACTATATAAAAAATTAAAAGAATAAATAATAGTCAACCTATTAGCAAGTAAATCGATTAATATATCAATCCTAAAAAAGTAGATTTAATATGCTAAATATTCAAATATTATATACAAATAAACTAACTATTTATATTATTTATTAATTTTTTATAATAAAAAAAAATAATTATTTTTACAAGAGGTCAAGTATTAAATATTAGAGATTTTTACACTGAGCTAAAGCAAAACTCATAGGTAGTATTCTCTAATCTGTAATTTAATTTTCCCTTAAATTTTAGAAAAAATATTAAATTAATATGAATATATTTTGAAAAAATATTTTAAAGAAATAAGTATAAAGAATTAAATGAAAGAAAAAGCTTAAAAATAAATAAAAAGTGAAAAAATCTTAATAAAATGATGAGAAAAAATAACAGATAATCACAATTAGTTAAGAAAAATTAATTATTCAAAAATTTTGCTTGGTTAATTAATCTTGTTCTCTGATAGATTAATATAAAATAATTAATTTTTTAAATTTTTGATATGAATACAGAGTATACATGTATAAATAATAATCAAAGTTGATTATCTAAAATATATAACTTATTTATTTATTACCTTAAACTAATTTATAGATCTGTGTAAGTGAATTATTCAGAGTCTCTAAACAATAATATTAAAATAAATATTTAAACTTGTAAAATAAAATATTGAATTACATTTTTTAGATAAGAAAAATATGTTATTTTCTACGACATTATTTTTTTCTTTTTGAAGTTGAAGTAAATTTAATAATTACTTTTTTAAAGTAAAATGGCTTTTATTAAATTATAACTTCATTAATTAATTACATTAAATTCTACCTCTTTAGATATATATAATTTTAAGCCAAATAAACATGAATGAGTGATTAATTACAACAAAAAAAATTAAATAATTGCAACTAATAGTCTAAAAAGTACTATTTTTAGTCTATATATAATATAGTGCTTCTGCAAATTTATGGTAGAATATTTTTATATTTTTTAAACAAAAAAATTACATACTGTAAGATCTTATTAATTAGCATTCACACCTTTTAAAATTTTGTGTGATATTTTGGGTTTTAAAATTTATTTTTTTTCAAAAAAAATGATATGTTATGCTTTCTAAAAATTAACTTCTTATAATGTTATTTAGATATAAATTAAATAGGTATTTCACTATAGTTAATTAGGAGGAAAAAATGAAGAAAAAATATGAAATAAAAAGATTAATTAATAATTAATAAAATTAACAAAGAATGAAAAAATAAGAAATCATAATAAAATGAAAAATGAAAACAAATCAAGTAAATTAAAAGAACTTTAATGTTTTAAATTAACTTTTATAATTAAAAATATTATAATGTAAAACAAACAAATAGCTTTTATTAAGTGTAAGTTTTAATAGCAAAAATGAAGAAAAAATATAAAATAATAAAAAATGAATAATAAATAAATAATTAAAAATTGAAATGAAAATTAAGTTAAAATAGCTAAAAAATTTAAGTTTTAATAAAAATCAATAAATAATGATGATAATTTCTTTTATATAAATTATTTATTTAAATAAATTTAAAATTAAATATACAAAAATATTAATAATAATAAAAATAATATTTTTTAATTAAATATACCTCAGATCAATATCAAGAACCTAATGAGATAAAAGTGAAGAGCTTTTAAACTTTTTTTATTAATTTATATAAATTTAAAATATATTAATAAAAAAATTAATAATTACTTCTTCTAATTCGTAATATTTTTTAATCTATTATATCATTTATTTTTTTTTTCAAAAATATTGAATAGCAGTTTATGAAATTTAATTAATTAATTATAAATGGATAAAAAGAACGAATAAATATAATAATTAATTAATTATCAAATATTAATTTATATATTTGGTTTTATGAAGAGATATCACATTCACTATTTAAACTTAATATTTTTATTTAAAACATATACTTAAAAATATATTACGAATTAGAGACCACCAGTTATTTATTTATTTAGTCATATTTGAAAAAAACCTAGTAGTTAATGCTCTTAAGTATTATAAAAATAATGTTTATAAGTAGATTTTTCTGTTTTAGCTCTGTAATTTTAAGAATATTTATAATATTTCTAATTATAGAATTATGCCATTCAAAAATTCATGGTTTGCCTGCCACTTATTATGAAATATATTTATTATTTATTTATTTATTTATTAAAAAATCTAATTTTAATATATATTTTATAATAGAATTATAATTAATTATTAATTTAATTTATTATAATTTCAAAAATAAATAATTTCTTTGAAA
>NW_002475960.1:0-6020 GCF_000189635.1 Tetrahymena thermophila SB210 | reverse complement strand
GAAGGCTAACTACTTAGCTTTCAAATTTCAATACCTGGATTAGCAATATATATTTAAATTAATAGTGGTTTATTAGTATTTTTATTTGGTATATAAAACATGTTTGTAGCATTTGTGCATGCTTTTCATTATTTTAAAATATATTAAATATTTTTATGTATTTTTGGTGTTTTTTTAATAGTTATTTAACTTGTAGTGATTGTGTAATTAGGATTAAGAGCTACAATATATTTTAGAGTAACTAGGAGGTAATTGCTTTAATTTTAAATAATTAGTGCTATCTGGCTATTGACATCTGCAAATTATTGATCGGAAGAAGCTTTGTTGCTGCTTACAGTAGATGTGAGAGATTGTATATTATGAGAGCAATGCATCTATCTTAGTTGTTAGGATTGATATAGGTTAATACTTTTTAATATAGCTGATCCATGTCAACTTAGATATTTTTAGAGATTTGAAATAGCTATTAAGGATTCATTCTATTTTTTTATTAATTTATTTTTTTCTAAATATTATATGATTTTAAATACATTTTTTATTTTTTTACTATGATATAAAAAATTATTTTTTTTGCAATGGATTAACATAAGAAAAAATAGATAAGTTAAAGATAAAACAATTTTAATTTAGCTGACTTCAGTAATTTTTTGACGACTGATTAAGAGTAATATGAAAGAAAATGTAGAAGCAAAATAATTGAAACCATTACCTGATTTACCTTAATCATTGATGATAAAAAACAAACAACAAATTATAATTATACTACTATAAAGAGATCAGTTAAATTTAATTTTGTATAATTTTACTAATTTTGCATCTAATTATGCATTAAAATAATAAATAAAATTAAAAGACATAATTTACTTAAAAAATGATCAATTTTTTATAAATTTTATCTATTAATAAGTTTTAATAATAAATAAATAAATAATAAATCACTTAATTGCTGAAGTATAAATGTTAAATGTTAAAAGTTAAATTTTGTAATTATTTAAATTATAACTTGAAATTGGATCACAAATATACTTTGTTTGAATGGAAATTTTTAATTTCAAAAACTAGGAATATCTAAATTTTTTAAGCCGTTAATTCTATACTTATTTACATACTATCAATATGTAAGAAATGGAATTTTAAATCAATATTTCCATTAAATTAAAAACAATTAAATATAATTACTTACTAAGTTAAGTTATCTATCTGGCTAATAAAAATATTTAAACATAGAAACTTAATAATTAATTTTTTTTACATGTTTAAAAAAAAAAAAAAGAAATTAAAAGTTGAAGCTACAATCAATATAGAAAACATAAAAATATATTTCACAAATTCATATCATTTTGATATTTATTAATAATAATTCAAATGATTATTTTATTTATAATAAGCAAGCAAGCAAACAAATAAACAAACAAAAAAAGTGCATTTCTGACTTCGTAAACTGTGTTGCCTGAATCTAAAAAATATTATGTGGCTGGCTCATCACTTTTTAAAAGCAAAAAATTGATTTATATTTTATTATTTTTTGAAATTAAGTTTTTCAATAAAATAAAAGTTATAAATTTATTTGTAAAAAGATGAATTAATTAATTAATTAATTACCTTCTAATATTTTTATAAACATTTATTACTTTGTTTGTAATAAAAACTTTCAATATGTTATGTATACCCTATATATTTTATTAAAATTCTAAGTAAGAAAAATGATTTTTTATTTAAATAATTTTACTTTCTTTATAATAAGTAAGTAGTAGATATTTTGATATTCATATTTTGGTTTCTTAATAAGATTAATTAATTATTACCAGCTATTTTAATTAATTAAAACATTTCTTGATTGTATTTCATCCAAAATTAATTAAAATATTACAATCTATTATTTATTATTTTTTATTTTTTATATTCTTTATAAATCACTCAAATATTTTACAATCTAGTTTAGGATTAACATAGTTAGTTTACATTTTTTCAATTACTTCTTACTCACTGTTTTCATATTAAAATTAGCACTTACTCTACATTATATATTCACTTTCAAAAATATTACTATCTATTTCATACATTTTAATAAGATTTTCCATCAAAATT
This sequence comes from Tetrahymena thermophila SB210, assembly GCF_000189635.1. NCBI lineage: Eukaryota > Ciliophora > Oligohymenophorea > Hymenostomatida > Tetrahymenidae > Tetrahymena > Tetrahymena thermophila. Next base: position 3,932 of record NW_002475960.1, on the reverse strand, counting down.
AGTCTTCTAAAATGTTACTCGCTGTATGTATATTCAAAATTAATTAAACTTATTTTCCATCTGTCTTATTTATCTTTGGCTAATACTTACCATCTGTTTTTCAAAAGTTCATTTAATTCTCTAATTTCTTATTATCATCTCTTATTAAATTTTACACACTATTTTATATTTAGATTTTGTTCTCATATCAAAACACATTCTAAGATTTTAATTACTATCTATTTTTGATATGAAAGCTAATTCAGTATTTATTTCTCATCAAAAATCATTCTAAAATATTAATTACCCACTATTTTGAAAATGAAAGTTAATTCAACATTTATTTTATCATCAAAAATCATTCTAAAATATTAATTACGTGCTATTTTGATAAGAAGGTTAATTCAGCATTTATTTTCTCATCAAAAATCATTCTAAAATATTAATTAATTACTATCTATTTTGAATATTAAAATTAATTCAGCATTTATTTTCTCATCAAAAATCATTCTAAAATATTAATTACTTCCTATTTTTAATATGAAAGTTAGTTAATTCATCATTTATTTTCTCATAAAAAATCATTCTAAAATATTAATTAATTACTTGCTATTTTGAATATGATAGTTAGTTAATTAAGCATTTATTTTCTCATCTAAAATATTAATTACCGACTATTTGGAATATGAAAATTAATTCAGCATTTATTACTCATCAAAAATGATTCTAAAATATTAATTACACCCTATTTTGAATATGAAAATTAATTCAGCATTTATTTTATGTTTTCATTAAAAATCATTCTAAAATATTAATTACTCTCTATTTTGAATATGAAATTTAATTCAGCATTTATTTTCTCATCAAAAATCATTCTAAAATATTAATTACTCGCTATTTTGAATATGAAATTTAATTCAGCATTTATTTTCTCATCAAAAATCATTCTATAATATTAATTACATGCTATTTGGAATATGAAAATTAATTCAGCATTTATTTTCTCATCAAAAATCATTCTAAAATATTAATTACGTGCTATTTTGAATATGAAAGTTAATTCAGTATTTATTATCTCTTCAAAAATCATTCTAAAATATTAATTACAAGCTATTTTGAATATGAAAGTTAGTTAATTCAGCAATTATTTTCTCATCAATCATAATTTTAAAATATTAATTACTTGCTATTTTGAACGAAAGTTAATTCAGCATTTATTTTCTCATCAAAAATCATTCTAAAATATTAATTACGGTCTATTTAGAATATGAAAGTTAATTAATTCAGCATTTATTTTCTCATCAAAAATCATTCTAAAATATTAATTACTTGCTATTTTGAATATGAAAGTTAATTAATTCAGCATTTATTTTCTCACCAAACATAATTCTAAAATATTAATTACAAGCTATTTTGAATATCAAAGTTAGTTAATTCAGCATTTATCTTCTCATCAAAAATAATTCTAAAATATTAATTACATGCTATTTTGAATATGAAAGTTAGTTAATTCAGCATTTATTTTTTCAATATAAATCATTCTAAAATATTAATTAATTACTTGCTATTTTGTATATGAAAGTTAGTTAATTCAGCATTTATTATCTCATCAAAAATCATTCTAAAATATTAATTACATACTATTTGGAATATGAAAATTAGTTAATTCAGCATTTATTTTCTCATCAATCATAATTCTAAAATATTAATTACATGCTATTTTGAATATGAAAGTTAGTTAATTCAGCATTTATTTTCTCTTCAAAAATCTTTCTAAAATATTAATTACTCGCTATTTTGAATATGAAAGTTAGTTAATTCAGCATTTATTTTCTCTTCAAAAATCTTTCTAAAATATTAATTACTCGCTATTTTGAATATGAAAGTTAATTCAGCATTTATTTTCTCTTCAAAAATTATTTTAAAATATTAATTACTCGCTATTTTGAATATGAAAGTTAGTTAACTCAGCATTTATTTTCTTATCAAAAATGATTCTAAAATGTTAATTACCTCCTATTTTGAATATGAAAGTTAATTAATTAAGCATTTAATTTATCATCAAAAATTATTCTAAAATATTAATTACATGCTATTTTGAATATGAAAGTTAGTTAATTCAGCATTTATTTTCTCATCAAAAATAATTCTAAAATATTAATTACGAACTGTTTTAAATTTAAAAGTTGATTAAAAATCTGATAATAAAAAAATTTTAGAAAAATAACTTTCTATTAAGGATGTAAAAAATTCGAAGAAGGTCTGCTATGAGATGATAAAATTACCCGCTTATTGATATAGTAAACAAAATAAGTTTAATCTTTTAAGAAATAAATAAATATAAAAGTTTACATTCTGTTAGAAATATGAAATATGTTTGATATTTTAATAAATAAAGTAAGGAATATTACTAGCTTTTTTTGTTTAATAAAAATATTGAGATATTTATAATAAATTTTATAATGAAAGTTACACTCTATTTTAATTTAAAATTAAGTTGTGGCTTGTAAAGTAGAACCATACATGATTGTTTTTTTACATGCTTTTTTTAAATAAAAAAGTAAAATTAATATCTCTAATATTATCAAATAAAAAAAATTACCCACTATTTTAAGTTTTAATTTGTATTTTTGAATTAGAGTTTAATTATATTATTATTACATTCTATTTTATTAATTTTAATTTATTATTTAGCTCATCTTGCTAACATTACAAAATACTATTAAAAAAATTACTGTCTATTTATAATAAAATCAAATATAATATATAGGCATGATGATAACTAGATTAACTTGTCCCTATTAAGTAATTTTATTTTAATATTTCAAAATACTAAAATTAAAAATTACTATTCGCTTAAAATAATTTAATGCTTATTTTAGAGTGTAATTTAACATAAAAGCTTTACACTCTATTTATTTAGAATATATCTTTTTCTTCTTACTTAAAGTCATTCAAAAATTTTACTCACTATTAACAAATAAATAGGTAAGTAAAGTATCAATAGAAAAAAATAAAAGTTTTACTATCTATTTTGTTTATTTTGTTGAAGTAAGTAAGTAAGTAAGTAATTAATTAATATGTGTCAATAAGAAATTAAGTATTAATATTACAAACTGTTTCAAAAGTAAAATGAATTGACTATTGATTATATGATAAGATAAATCTGAAAGCAATACATCATCCTATTAATTAACAGTCAATTTAAAATTGCAAATCTGATGTGATTAAAGATCATTATTACTTCCTATTTTATTTATTTATTTAATATAATTATTTAATATCTAAAATAATTTAATTAATTTTTTACTTCCTAATTAATGTTATATTCAATTTTTTATAGCTTTATTTTTCTTTGTCTTCATATTTTACCCATTTTTACTATTTAAAGTATAATTTTAATTTCTCTTTGAATAATTGAATGTTCAATTTCATTACTCCCTTTTTATAAAGTTTAGATTATTTTTATTTTTCCAAAATTTATTTAAAGTTTTTTACGACCAATCTAGTCTTTTTTAAAATAATTTATTTAGCTTGTTTCAATAAATTATTTAAAAATATACAGTCTTTTTTAATTATTTAATTCAATTCATCTTATTTATTCTATTTAGTTTCTAAAATTTACTTGCTTTATTTAATTTTAATTGTTTTTTGTTTATTATTAATCAAAGATAATATTTACATGCTATTTAAAATGATTATTGATCCATTTATTATATGTTTTTAAATCAAAAGATTACTATCTATTTTTTAATATTAATAATATAATCATAAAAATTTAAAAATATTATAAGTAAATTAATTCATACCCACTAATTAATACAATAAACTCATCTTTTCACTATCTAATCACAAATATTATATTACATCCTTTTTAAATTTTATATAACTCATTAACTATTATTTATTTCACTAAAATTATTACTGTCCCCTGTTAATACTAATTTAAATCA